>NC_051124.1:902041-921722 GCF_014839805.1 Manduca sexta
CCGTACGTCGTAGAGTCGTTGTAGAGTGCATTGGATCCGTTCGCAGATCGATTACGTCTCTCGTATTGTGTGCCAGATTGTTGTGTTTCGCTCTAGATAACCGACGGAATTAGTGAGTTTAAAGGTTTAGGCAGGTTTTTGTTTTGTTAAATTGTGTTGGAGAGACATAATATTGGCGTATTGTTTAGCTCTACGTTTATTTTTCTAATATATTGAAGCATTCTTTCTAATTTAATTATATGGGATTATTGAAGTAAGATATTTTAAAAAATTGTTTTAGAATGACAGAGGACTTTTGCACTATGAAAAATAATTGACATTAATATTACCAAATAAACTGTTATTTGATATATATAGATTTTATTTTAATCCCGGGAACCCTGTTTCAAATTATTATTTTTTTAGAAGGACTAGACAACGCCTGTGCGTCCTAATGTGTTATGAAAGTTAGCCAAAAATAAAAACAGCCAATATTTTATATATTTCAATATTATCGTCGCATTATCTTAACACCACCCTGAGCGTTTCAAACAAATACTTGAATATTTGACGAGAAATTAATTATGATTCGCAGCGAATTGTACAAATGTTTGTGTTACGTCCAAGTTCCGCATCTGTTTGTTTCGTCCGCTTTGTTTTGAGATTCTTTGTTTATCGATATTTCAGATATATACTTAGCTGTGACGTTGATATTTCGAATATTTCGGATATATACTTAGCTGTGGCGTTATTTGTTGTTTGAAGCCGAGTTCATTTATATATTTTTCGTCAATGAAAGCCTGTATATTATCTTCTGAATGTCCTTATTTTGTTTCAATGTACCCGATAGTTATCTTTAAGGTCACTTAGTGCTAGCTTATTACATATAAAAATCAATCCGTGAAATGAGTTGTAATCTGATAGAATATAAGCTGAGACACATATAACTATCATATTGAATTCATTTGTGTGCATTTTATCTTATAAATAATTTTTATTCAATGATAAAGAAAAATCAACCCCAACTGAATGGCGGAAAGAAACAACATATTATGGAGGAGTGATTTGGCCTAGATTTCGGGACTGGTTGTCTTGCGTTTTTCATACTTAAAACAACCTAAATCAATTTTTTACTTCTAGCGCTGAGTTGCAATATGGAAATACTTTCATCTTCCAGTTTTCAGCAGGAGGAGGCAATGTAATTATTGGGCATTGCGAGAATTTGCATCTGATATCTCCAGAAAAATAGTGCGTTGTGTAACATACAATGTGTTGTATTTTTTTATAGGTAATTTGAAGTTCAAGTTTTATTAATACATAATTAAACGTAGCACTTACTAGATAGGAAAATTGCTTGTCTCCTTAATTTACAAAAATATACCAAGATGAAAAGAAACTCTAATAAATAAGCTCGCCATCCAATCTTAAGTAATTGACATTTTCACTGAAGACTTCAAATGAATGATACAAACACGATTATCGACCTTAAAAACGCGGCACCAACTAAAAATAAATCAACGGTACGTCGCCAGCCCATTAGGGAGATTACACACCGTCTCTTAACAGTGGAGGCATTTCCTTCAATGATATTTCTGAATACATTAATTTCTGAGATCGCAGATACCTCCCTCCTCGGCCCTCTATCGCAGGCGCGAATCTATTCTCCCGTTTTGAACAAAATAAGTTCGTTTTAGGAATCCTTGCGATGCTGGTTCGTTTGCAAATTTTGTCGTTTAATCCTTCATTTTGTGTATATTATAATTATTAATTCGATGTTTTTGTAAATTACTCGGCGTATCATAGATTCGATATCTTATATTCGTAATTAAAAATTCACAATTGCCTAGGTTTTTCAGGTGTTCAGATTTCGGATTCTAAAAATCTAGTAAGGTAAGATGTTATTGGCTAATCAATTGCCCGTTGAGATATAATATTTCTTATCAGTCGACAATATAAATTAAATAAAAACAGCCTCTATTGCTATTCGACGTCGACCATTGCTAAAGTCTACATATATTTGAACTCTGTTTATGCACTATAGTAAATAGGTAAGCAAAAGGTCAGCCAGACAAAAACATTAAAATATTCATCTTGCACACAAAAGATGTTACATCTTACCTATTTGTACGAATAACTAGGAATTAAAAAAAAAATACTATAAATTCGCTACGGAACTCGTATGAATTTCACGTATCAGCCAACCAAAAACATAAAATTTTGAAATATGCATCATGCAGAAAAAAAATGTTTCATCTCACCTAGAATTTTGAAAATAACTAAGAATTTTAAAAAACACTATAAATTCGCTACAGACCCCGTATCAATTTCACGTATCAGTCAAGCAAAAACTTTAAGTTTTCAAATATGCATCATACAGACAAAATTGTTACATCTCACCTAATTTTGAAAATAACTAAGGATTTAATAAGCACTATAAATAACTACGGAACCCGTATCAATTTCATGTCAATAGCACTTGGCCTATTTTTCCTTTTTCCCCGAACGTCTGAAAGGCGACGAGAATCTTCCTCCACGATGATTCAATTGGATCTGGGATGTGAACACCGGTGCAGCGGTGCAATTGTGACCTGAGATTACCTCACACCCTAAGCCCCCTGACGCCCCCTGACGCCCCCCGACGCCCCCTAACGCCCCCCACGCCCCTATTTGTAGTCGCTCTAACAAGGTGTTTGATTGAAACTATCCGTGCAGTGTTGTCTTAGGTCGGCTCTGGTTATTGGACAGGCTGTTCTTATTCGGCGTCTTGACTTGGATTATCTAGATTGTGGCGAATTAGGATGTGTTGTGTTTCCATCTAGATTTATATAGACTTTATATATATTTGTGGAGTTACTAAACTATTTATGAAAAAAGTACTAATAATAACCTACACTATGGTTTGCAAGGAATCTGAGTAGTATTACATAGAATCTTTTGTAAGATAGCCTGCATTAATATGTGATATCGAGTATTTTGTTAGACACATCTTTTTTTTTACTAAATAATCAAAGTTTACATGGATTATTTTAAATTACAACGCCTAGAGATATGTCCAGTTATATTTTTGACAAGGTAACTAAATGACGCTTTATTAAAATTAAATAGTCATTCTAATTTAATTAGTGTAGAATATAGTCTGATATCCAATAGACTACGTGTGTAAAAGCTAGCTTGAATAACAATATGGACAAAAATGTGGGCAGTATCCCCAGAGAAACAGTCTGGAAATTGCAAATAAAACAATGTTATGGAGATGTAACAAGAATATGAATTTTATAATTTAAAACTTCATAGCTGCAAAACTATTTGCCAGCAATATTATATCTGGAAGTTAACAAACAATGTTGGGGCAAGTCGACGAAAACACGGAATTGTTTGCTTAACAAAACCTCGATATTACGAAACATTGTTTAACTCCAAACGTTTTGTAGTTTTCGGTATCTGAATATTTGAGTAAGTTGTAAAAATAACATTGCATTCCTCTCGAGGCTGCCAGTTAAGAAGACCTTTGAGATTTTTGGATTATGGGTATCAAGTTTTTTTTATTAAATAAATACTATATGTCTAAATAGATATTATAAAATAATAAATTTATTAGTATGTTAATTAATTATATTCTATTTCACAGGGCGTAATAACGACAATACAATCAGGGGCAACTTCAGTGAGTATAATCTTATATAGAAAATAACAAGATTAATGTTGTCATAAAAAGCAAGGCTTTAATTTCAACTTTAACTTAGCAATCAAAATGATTTTATTACTAATAAAAAAACCCTTTCAATATAAACAACCATACATTATTTTACAGCAAATATTTGTTAATCATTTATTCATAAATTATAATTATGAGAACATTTATTTAAAACATACTATTATCGTATTAAACGGATTTCTCTACAAACGACACTCGACATGCACTGTGGCCGCATGCTATAAGAGGAAATTTGATTCCTCAACCGGGACAAATTCTGTACATAGCGGAGACGGTAATGAAATAATGCCCGTTATTGCTTTAGAGTTATTCTTTGTCAAGTCTCGTGATTCAGTTTGCTTGGTATGAATGCTATAATTCGTTTTGTCAAAGAAACTTGTTCTTTTCTCTTTGAAGGCTGAAAAAACAAATATAAACATATTTTACATATAGATACTTGCGTAGGTTATAGGTACATGCGTACACGCTGCGCTGCGACGCAGCGTCAATTAACCAGTGTGCGAGTAACCGGATTTTAGTTCACACCGATCTGAAGCACTACAGTATTGTAAGCAACAATAAAGATTTTTCTGTATGGCCACTCTGATTTTCACGAAATATACTTGCAAATCATAGTGTTAGTTTGTGTGTTGAACCTACAAACTTTTGATTTATGTTCATTCATAGCTTACTAAGCCACAGAAGTTGTTGATATATGTAGCGACAGCGTCGCACATAGTATCACGTAGATGCTTGGATGAGTGTTAACTCACGTGCGTCACGTACGACATCAGTATATAAGCACCATTTGTACATAGAATAAATCAGACCAAATACCAGCTCGTGTCTCATTACACCTGGCCATAAAATAATGGCAAAATATACTTAAAATACTTCGACCATTTTTTTGTATTTCATTAGTTGTAAAAAATGAACCTTATAATTAAACGTTTTAATAAGTAACCCATATTTAATACTATATAAATTCACTGTACTTGTGTGAAAAGAATATAGTAGTGAATAAGAAAACGTTAATTAAGAATTTTAGCGAATCGTAGGCATATTTTTTAAGTATTATAGTTTAACTAATATAGTTTGTAAATGCTCGTCATCCAATTACCTAAGAAATGAAAGGAAACTTACAGAGTACGTTTTAATATAATTATCCTACATTTTTAAACTCATTGAGTTAAAAACATTGACTGAATGAAAACACGAAGCTACATTAATTAAAGCAGATGAGCTACTGAATAACGTTTTTAATTAACAAAATGAAAAATGTTTTAATTATTTTAGCAGCACTTCTCTATATTTCACTAATTTAAACTTTGAATTTCGAATTCCAACTACAAATTCAAACTTTAAATTCCGAATTCCTAATTCAAACTTGACTTTTCACACATTTATTTGCGGCCACAAAATACGCGGGGACAAAACGGCAGATCAATCAGTGCGAGCCATAAATTAGCTAAAAGCGTATAAATCAAGCAGCTCGACTAGTCATTACCGGCGACGGCGCCCGCTCCCCCCCCCTCCCCCTGCCGTAGCCGCGTCCTCCCCGCGAGCCGCGCAATTATCTTCACGCGCCATTTGTCGCGTCGATTAACAATTTGCTAGCGGTACAACGGTACAGGCGGGTACACAATATACGGGAATGAGTAATTTATAATTTTTTTGGTGGTAGGATATATTTTATAATCTCTCTAATAGCGACCACCGTACAAGGTGTTAAAACCCGCCATGCTGGCCCACGAAAGTGTGTCGCGTTTCGGAATCAGCCTGCGTATATCCGGTTCCAACAGGCCGGCACATTTCTGTCAACTGCTGAGGGGTAACCATCTGTCGTTACTCGACAGTCTAAAAAAACATAAAAGCTATTTTATTACTACAGAATATGGGGAATAGCAAGTCTCTCGCCTTAGTGTAAGCATCACGCTTAACTATGAATAGTAATAATGCCACAGAACTTTGAACTGCAAAGTAGGTATTGCATGACACGTTGACTCCGCACGTTGAATGATCTCATAATACGCTAGATTCTGTCATTTCTGGCATCAGTAGTCAATCCTTAGAATACACAAATATATTTATGAGCAATTGCTGCTCGTTCGGTCTTCTCTACCATAAAATCGATTAAATTCAAATCCCTTTTCTCCCACACTGTACAGTTCAGTATAAACTAACTCTACTGTTTCTGATTTTCGTCTAGCACAGTCCATTGTTGCAGACCCTTTGTGGGAACGCATTTAGGGAGATAGCGTGATATACGCCGATCGCAATAAGGAAAACTGCAAATATAACGCCGATTTTATTTCACGAATAGATATAGTCGGCTGATGTTAATGGATTAGCCTGAACGTAATGGCGTACTAATAGAGTATGATATTTTATTAATTATTTTTAATCAGGCATGTGATTTGCATGGATCGTGTCTTGCTAACGGCCAGTACTTGCATAGACACAACCTCGTAGCCAAGATTTTACAGGAGCAAATTGATTTCTTATGTTTAGGTGGTGGTCAATTGTCCATGGCACTGTACGGCAGTCCGGTCTGGGCTGACGCCCTGAGGGGGCGTTCTGTCGCTCTCCTGCGGGGCCCGCAGCGGGTCGTTGCGCAGCGGGCCATAAGGGCGTACCGCACGGTCTCGTACGAGGCGGTTTGTGTTTTGGCTGGATTCCTGCCCTGGGATCTGGACGCCAAATCTCTCTCCGACGCTTTTCACTGGAGGGAGGAGGCGTTCAGTAGCGGGCAGCGTCCGGCCCCGAAGGAGGTGGAGGCCAAGAGGGCCTCCTTACGGCGAGCCGCCGTGGAGGAGTGGCGTCTCAGGCTGGAGGCCCCGTCAGCGGGGCTTCGGGCCATCGCGGCAGTGCGTCCTGTCTTTGCACAGTGGCTGGACAGGCGCCACGGCGCGGCGACATTTCGCCTGACGCAAGTGCTCACCGGGCATGGTTGCTTCGGTGAGTACCTGTGTCAAATAGTAGGAAAGGAAGCAAGTGCCGTGTGTCACCATTGTGACAACTGCCCGCAGGATACGGCCCAACACACATTGGAGTCCTGCCCAGCCTGGGACGAGGAGCGCAGCGCTCTCGTTTCAGTCATCGGAGGAGATCTCTCGCTGCCGGCCGTGGTCGCTTCCATGGTCGGCAGTCGGGAGGCCTGGCGCGCGGTGGCCCACTTCTGCGAGGTGGTCCTCTCGCAGAAGGAGAGTGCCGAGAGGGATCGAGAGAGGGAGGATCCCTCCCGCCGTCAGAGGAGACGAAGGAGGCGCCGGGTGGACGACTGACCGGCGTTTCCCGCCCTGTGGAATGGGGGCGTTTGGAGAATTCCACCACGGTATCCCCGGCCTGTCGTAAGAGGCGACTAATAGGGGCCACGAAGGGGGTCGTCGGCGGGCAGCAGGGGGCTGTCCGCCCTAGTGCATTTTTGTGCAATTTTGCACATGTTTCGGTTAACCCCCGGGATGGACGGCAGCGTGTAGTTGGCCTCATGCTGCCGTAGACGCCGAGGGCGTCCTTCGGTGCGCGGGGCTTCTGAGCCCCCCCCATAGGAGACGGGCCGCAAGGCGGCACCGCGCAGGGGCGGCTGCGGACGAATACTTAGACACTTCCGTCAGAGGAAGCCCGCAGTCGTCCCTAATGCGCCGAAGAGGGCCACCGCGGAGTTTTAGCTGGTAGGCCGTGCATAGGTTAGCTGTATATAGGGTTAGGGACTCGGCCCGGCGGTCGCCCGAAGGTCGTCATCAAATCCGGGCGGCTCAACGCCGGGCCGTAAGGCACGGTTACCCCAGCATAACCGCTCAGTCGCCCCCCATGAAGGCTGGGCGGTAGTAATAAGGGACTTTCTCCGCGAAACCAAAAAAAAAAAAAAAAAAGGTGGTGGTCAATTGAAAAGTCAAAATTACAATATTTCAGTTCCCCCGTGTCCATGAAGGTTGCAAAATCTTCGAAGGGTGAAAAATACAATATTAAAATTCGTAATAAGCTCCGAAGAAATAGTTTTATTTTAGCAGCAAATAGCTTATTACATGGACTGATGACTCTTGAAGCATATATTACCAATATGTACCACAACTATTTCTAATAAACAATGCAACGTTGTACTTGATACTATTATCACAGATAGGACTATTGTCACCAATAAGCCTCATATAATACATACTCATGAGGTATGAAGGTATGTTCTTCACTATGTTTTGCTTTTGACATCGTCCGACGAAAATTTGTTCTGGAATTAAGGTGCAACACTATTACGGGCCATAAATAGCCTATATCGTAGTTATGCAGCATTTTATAGACAATCTGTGTGAAAAATTTCATCCAAATCCGTCTAGCATTTTTATTCAATAATTAGACATTATTAACCCAAAAAACAAACACATATTCACGAAAAATCGAATCCAGGACCACACGGACTCACAAAAATCCTACCACTAGACCCTTTGGGAATTCGCATTTAGAGAGACAGAATGATGTACGCGGCGTAGGCAATAAGGAAAACTGCAAATATAACGGCGATTTTATTTCTCGCACCATTAAAACTCACTCGTCCGACTACATTCGGCTATTTGGACGGAAAATAACGGAAATATTTTCATGGCTGTGTTTATTATTTTATGCTAGACTAGGTGTAACACCCAGATTCACTTCAGGTTGTCTCATTGTATACTTATTCGAGATATTTGCTAGTGGTAGGATATATTTCATATCCGCCCGGATAGTAACCACCGTACACAAGGAGTTAAAACCCGTCATAGTGACCCGCGTTAGTATGTAGCGTTCTGGCATCAGTCTGTGTGTATTCTATTCCAACAGGCCGGCATAATTGTGTCGATTGCCGAGGGGTAATCATCTCTCGTCAATAGACACTCTACTTGACCCCACTCCATTAACCGTGGAGTTACTTTGTTGTGCTTGTATAAAAACTAAATAAAACAGGTAAAAATATGTGAATAAGGTACAAATCAACAAAACTACGGTTCCATGATTTTATATTACCACTTAAAATTCCAATGTTAACAGTAACAGAATTATTTATAATTCAATACGAATAAATGAATGAAATCACAATTAATGATAGCCAATTAAAATATTTGTATCAATCAATAAATTAATTCAATTAACAAATTTTTTACCATTCCTCTTTATTCTGAATTTTTTAAACTCTCACCTCTTTATAACACAAACATTCATAAAACAATTTTACTAATCACAAAAAAATAAACCCCAAACTATATTGGTGTCCTCCAAGCATCGTATTTCACGTAGAGACGAGTACACGGCTCGTAATCCGCGCGTCACGGCGCGTGCTGGCACGGGGCCCACCTGACTCCGTCACTGTCCACCGGCAGACGGATAAATCTGTCTAAACACCCCTTCACTAGGAGCTTAGTGCGTCCCTGTAGGGCTCTGCTTAGTGCCCGTAAATAGCGCATTAGGTTTTGAAGCTGGATTTATTTACGTATTTTCGATTTTGAAAAATGTGAGTTGAGAGCTGCAGTAGTTATATGATTCGTTGTTATCCCCAAAGGGTAAGCAGAAATACATAATCAGATAATTTTGTTGTAAAATCTTTGTAATATAGCACTGTGCTATTAACTCTGAAGACTTAAGTCCTAATTTACATAAAGCTCACTAATCTTACATTATAATACCTATGGTAATGCTTGCTACAAACTCCACAAACCCAACTACAGTAGTAATTGCTTAACTTAGCAGCAAAACAGACAACAGAAATACAAAATACTTAAAAATAAAACTTTTTTGCGTGACCACGAAGGCTCCAGTCTTCGAAATGTCAGGAGAAAATATTTAAAAAAAGCGATAAACCCCGCGAAATAGTTTTATTTCAATGTCTTACATTCGCGTAAACATAAGAAATCATTATAAAAGACCTATTTATGCATTGACATTTATATATACATATGACATTTAGTCGTTTTACCTCACTATATAGAGGTGGATGTCCGCAAGCTGTATCCATGAAGACAGCCGTCAGTATAATCTGACAGGGCGCAGCCAGACGCCGCGGCTGCCAATTTAGCGCTAGCTTTGCGATGACGGACGGCCAACAAGCCATGGGAGGTGGGCGAATCCGTCATTTTAGAATAGGTATGTGTACGGTACTAGAATTTTATAAGAATTCTAATTTTCCGGTGGGTTAATAAAGTGTATTTATAAAGTATATTCTATTGGGCCAAGGTGACGGACAAGCCATGGGAGGTAGGCGAATCCGTTATTTTAGAATAGATATGTGTACGATACTAGAATTTTATAAGAATTTTAATTTTCTGGTAGATAAATGAGTTTATGTATAAAGTATATTCTATTGGGCATAGGTGATAAAGCAGCAGACCAGGCTCTGTGGCGTACCTTGGGGAGAGACCTTTGTCTATCAGTGGACTGCAACGGGCTGATGATGAAGGTGGTAATATGGGGCCTTTCGTCGTGTGGTGGCTGTATGGTTATAAAATAAATGCGGTACGACCTTACTACTCTAAAAAATAAAAGAACAAAACACGCATACTTAGCCACTAACGGCTCGTAGATATAATATGGCACGAAGTAATTTTTACTAGGAATAAATCAATTCTTAAACACCTTATTTCAGTTTATTTAAAGATATAATACCTCTAACCATACCTTAACGGAAACACCAATTAATTACAACCTATGAAGTCTATACTTTAGACTCTACGTAAAGCGGTGCGGTAAGCAAGCTGAATCTCACAAGGGCTCTACCCGTCCGCATGGTTTGGAAACTTGGTAACTACGAAAAACCCCACGCAACCACTTAATGTTACGTAACGTATATAAAGCGTTGCTATTTTCTAAAAAGAAACCATCTTTGTGAAAATATTTTGACAAATATTGTAAAGTCAACTCGTTGTTGAGACTCTTGTGTCTAAAGTCTTTAGTAACTATACTATTTTGCTGATGTAATTGACTATCTTCTGACACCCTGTTATTATCGACTCAATAGTATAAGAAGTTTTGAAAACACTAACGTCTTAAGTTTAATTCTCAAGTCGGACTACTAAAGATTTAGAAACATCTATTCGTAAACACATAGCCTGACGGACGAAACGAACTTTTCTCACAATTCCTATTTTCTGAAAATGTTGGAACCTTGTTATATTTTTTTATTATAACCGATAATCACTTATCACAAGAGGACAGCTGACTCAAATGCTGCAAAAAAACCTTCCGAACATAAGAAAAAAATGAGTCGTTATTGTACAAAAACTAGTTGATGTCATTGTTGTGAGGCTGATAGCTCTTATGTCCAGACATTTTTTGTCCACTAAAGATGGCTGTCTCAAGTCTTTAGGGATTAAGTATCGGCTTCCGAAATATTTTGGGGAACATTTTCTACCATAGTTATTCGTTTTAGGCTCCCTTTTTTAGTATAATATGTATGGATTATGAAAAGTTTAGGATAGAGAAGATTTGTTGTGTAAGAATATTGTACTTTATTGGTCTCATAGTAAAGTACTTAATCAGTGAAGTATTAAAGCCCCGGGTTCGACACCTAGATAGCAATATTTTTGTGATATTTTTTGTTCGAAACTTAAATAATCTAAGTTTAATTCTGTTTTCAGTGCGTCGTTTGGCTTCTCACATATCATTACTTCACGAGTGGTAAATTTACGAAATACTATAATAATTTTAAATGTTTGCCCACTTAGTGAGATTAAAACACTGCGTAATTTTCATCCAAACACGGAAAATTCGAGAAATTAATAAATGTTGCCAACATTTTTCAAAACAAAAAGACATGAGGCGGTGGCGCAAAAATGGTTGCAAAATCCACGTGACAATTTAAAATCTTTTCACAAATATCACTTGAGCGCCAAAATCCGAAAACTCACAACACGTGCGCAAAAAAAAATAACTAAACAAGTAAAAACCGACACCGAACAGTGCAGGGCCGGTGCGCCTACACCGCGGACACGGCAAAACGATAGCGCAGCAACCACGCGGGGAATGGGTTCTGTATTTATTTGATAAGATTATTAGTTTATTTAAGGGCGATTTTTTATCACGAGATATGAGTTATTCCTATTAAAAATGTAAAAGTAAATTAAAAATTACATTTGTTTGAATAGAATATGCCCGGAGTTTAGAATTAGTCTCCGATATGGCGATAAGGTCGCCTCCAATACATCATGAGACGGAACACACGAAAATTGGGTGCCCTCAGTAAATAATATCTATAATAGACAAGGTTTGCCCATAGTTGCCTAGTGCTTGGTGGTAAAAATAGACAATGCAGAGTTACTCAGCCGGAATTATTACCATTCATAACATTAATTCGCACAAAAATAACCAATGCCTCGTTAAGCGGTATTATGTTTAACACAGCCGCCCCGTCTCCCGCCTACGGAACTCTACATAAAGCAAAAACATTTCACGAGTGAATTTTGCAGCGACAAGCGCTTTACACGGCCGCGGTGAATAAAATATGAAGATAGTGCAGCGTCCGCATCTGTCCTATGATTTTAGTATTCTGTTTCATGTGCCTCTATTTAGTTCTGCGGATGGGCCACTCGCGACTTTGACAATGGAGAATTGTGGATCTGACAAAATGGGTTACGTGGGGAAATGACAGTGAGTTATGGGTTAGGAGAGAATGGTAGGCTGGATGCAGTATTTTTAGATGTGCTGAGTGTGAGTCGAGTCTTGCTGGAACTTTCTAAGTATGCTACGTTTGGGTAATTTCCTTTTTATGTAGATGTTTAATCAATTCATTATATTCCTCGCCTTAATCAATTATAAGGGGTTTCTGTCGCTTGTTGGTCGCTGCTGTATTCTTTAACTATAACAACTCAAAGTTAGGAGAGCCTGAATACCAACGCTGTTTAGAACTATAGTCCCGGTCAACACGACCTTTTTTAATTACGACCTACTGCAGATACAACACCAACCTGAGAATATTATGTCGCATCTCTCGATAGATGTAAGATAGCTATCTTACTAGGATATTCCTCATCTGATTTTAAAACGTGACGCGTCTTACCGATTTAATATAAAAAGAAATATTATGAATTCAGTCGTACCATCTAGTCATGTTCAATCATCATATATCCATTTATATCACCTTTCCACCAAAATGCGAACATTATTTAATAAAATAATCAAATACGTTCCAAATGAAATCTACAAGCTAAAACAATTGGATCTAACAATGTTTGAATTCCATTTTGTCAGGTTCAGAATAATTTTATATGTCCGTAGGCTTGTATTTACTCGGGTAATGAACTTATATTTGTTATATTAATATTTATTAAGGATGTTGTATAATAATTTTTGAAATTAGTGTACAGATAAGAATCATTTTATATTCTTTTTTATTGCTTTGAATGACGAGACGAGCTTGCCTTTCGTCTGATGCTAAGCCATAAACAGTAGAAACACCATCCAATACCTAGAATTATAAAGTATTGTTTGATATTCCACTGCGCTCGCCATCTTAAAACATGAGGTGTTAAGTGTTATTATGTCCAGTAGTTACACTGACTACAATGTTCTTCAAACTGGAACACAACAGTGACTAGACTGCTGTTTGGCGACAGAAATAGACATTGCGGTGGTACCTACCCAGACGGATTCTTACATGTGAGAGACCTACCACTAGTATATATCTATTTTGTTTTAGTTTGAATGATACAGTCAGTTATTACTGGACATTAGCGACTATATTTCTACGTAATTCTTTGAATGTCAACCTCGCAGTGCTGTGTATCTCTAGTGTTGCTTGCTATATGTTTTTAATTAGGATAATGAGTGATAATATGTTTCTTTCTTCTCAATTATATAAAGATTTATTGTATATGGAACACCATGGTATATTTTATTGATTTATCAACGGAAAATGCTTTCATGCAACAGTGCCGCGTCTTATAGATAAGTATAAAATAAAGGAAATTCAAGTCTTATCAGACTCATTGTAATGATTATTTTATCGACGAAGTCCAGACATTCGTCGATACAATAAAACTGTCATGAAAGTTTCCCGTACATTTTGATAACATCAAGACAGACGGAGGGCCGCAGGTTCCTCGATTACGCCCTTGATTTAATTAAAAATAAGTTAAACGAACCGGGCCCTCCGACGAAACGGGCCAAAATCAATTTGAAACTTTCCCTGGTCCGCGCAACTTTTTTATTTGACTTTAAAACGTTCCCGCGGCCGAGGTGTGGTTGTAAAAATTGCAATTATATGCTTTAGTTCGGTTTTATGAGATGCTAATGTAGATCACGAAGTATTCTCTGTCTCTGTCAAACTGTAGGGCTATGGTTTGTTTTATTTTCAATCGACAGTGTGGATGACGTCATTTCACCTTAGACGATCCCACTCGGGGTAAATCGTTTAGTAAAACTGTCACTTGTGGGGCTAAACCTGGAATTCTAACCCATTCTTTTATTATTAATTTTTATTTTTAATAAATTAATACGCAATACAGATTACAATCAATATTAAAGCTAATTATAAAATATACAAGCATAAAAACTAGATTCTATTCTTAATTCCTAAACATTGCGCCCTTATACTAGTTAATTACTTAAAGTGCGCACTAAAATAAATTAAGACTACTGAGTACTGTACCCATATAGCCATGACACCAAAGAACTAGTTGATGGAGGTAAAATATGTATATATCCGCTCGAATAGCGACCACCGTATACAAGAATATAATCCGCCATAGGGTCCAGGTACGCAAGTTGCATTCCGGAATAAACCATTTTCCACCTGGTTTCTAAAAGGCCTAAAAAAAATGTTTTAAAACTATTATGTATAAATATGAAATATAAAACCAATATCTAACAATCATCATGAGTAAGTGAGCCAGTAGGACATTGGACGCAATAAATATTTAAGTCAACGAGAAAACTTGTAAAAAAATTACTTACCGCACTCCATTTCTCAACTTAAAAATAAAATATCAAAGTCATAACGCCGCAAAATTATATCATTTATTACCTTTAACGAATAGCAATGAAATCAAAAAGGCACTCGCAGTCGAACAATCAGAGGGCGATTGTCAAAATCGTGTGAGTTACACCTCCTTTGTGTAGAAACTCGTTACCGACTTTATCCCGGTACGATTCTATCCCGGTTTTTCCACGCAGGTCCCGGCTTGATTGACAGTAAGCTCGGCACAATGGGAACATCAATTTTGTACGTCTGGAGGTTCGGATTAGAGATTAGATGATGCTGCAAATCGGAATAGCCTTAGATTGTTCTTGGGTTTAACAATGCTATTAGGGAATTTTTTATCTCAATTTATTTGAGGGAAAATAAAATATCAAATGGGTACAAGTTAGTTCTCTATAGCTTAAGAGCTGTATTTGATTTATTACGCGTATTTATTCGCGAAGTAATAGGCAATAGTGTAACTAATTCTGTTTTTTCCTCGTATGGTGTTGTGTATAGACTATAGAAGCCATCACGATAGTCACTCTCAACTGATATCACAAATACATTAAGTATTGTAATTTAATTGAAAAACTGAATATATTTTTGTCAATCAAACTGGGTATCGATCGCAAAAACTCGCGTCACATCTGATATACAGTCAACAATCACGCACAATGGCCCGACTTTTTTACGGGCTAAGTGTGGAAAAAAGGAGCCCATAACCATACAGTCAGCAACAAAAGTAGCTGAACTAATTAAAAAATCAAATCGCCTTTAAACTTTTTTGTCCTCTCTCACTGCACTTACCATCGGAGGCAGTGACAGTAAAAAAGGAGAGTGTTTAAGCAAGACCTAAAACAAACAAATGAAACACTACATAAATTAGTTTTCTTAGTCCTTTGTATAAGATTCCGCAAAACAATTCATCTAAATGATATATCTACGAATTTTAGGGCCGTGAGTAAAAGAAAACCCGCCAGAGCCGTGGATTAGACCATTACCCGTAAAACAACTTGCGGATCCCACAGATAAATCTCTTCGGAAACATCTTAACAGAAATTCAACCTATAGTGAACAATAACATTGGTCGTACAGGGCCGGATTAGGGACTTAATCTGGGTGTCTTTAGGTAGGGGTTAAAATTGTTTGTGCAACCAAGTTAGGTGTGGTATTTATTTAATAAAAAGTTTGTAATTCATATATAACCTTCTTGATGTTTTGGTAAAATTTTTTGTATACAAACATTTTGGTGATTTTTAAATTTTAAGTACCTTATTTTAAGTTCAAGAAAAATCGCTGGCTATTTTAACCGTTCCGTTGTCCTTTAAAACCGGTACTATTGGAGGTGCTAATTAAAAAATATACTGGAACTGTTTATTTTAATTTGAGAACAAAAACACCAAAAGGTTATAATGTAATAATTACAAAATTCTCATAAAAAAGCCACAGCTAGTCATGGTGAAAACTTTCCTGGTTGTAAATAATAGCAATCTGACCTTGAAATACGAAGTCTAAATTTAATCATGACATTTCTTTGTAGTTGGTACCTATTATAACTGTAAACATTTCTACTTAGTTATTTAATAATAATAATATAATAATATCAGCCCTGTATTATATACTCGCCCACTGCTGAGCACGGGCCTCCTCTACTACTGAGAGGGATTAGGCCTTAGTCCACCACGCTGGCCTAGTGCGGATTGGTAGACTTCACACACCTTCGAAATTCCTATAGAAAACTTCTCAGATGTGCAGGTTTCCTCACAATGTTTTCCTTCACCGTTAAAGCGAACGATAAATTCACAAAGAATACACACATGATTTTTTAGAAAAGTCAGAGGTGTGTGCCCTTGGGATTTGAACCTGCGGACATTTGTCTCGGCAGTCCGTTCCACACCCAACTAGGCTATCGCCGCTTTTTGTTATTTAATACTATGTTATCTCGTAAGGACGTTGTATTAATTCTAAAACACAAATTTTGGGTTATAATTATGTTCAAAGCCCTTATATTCAGCGACATGAATTATATTTAATCGGTAACCAGTTTTATGTGAAATAAAATATAAAGAAATAATGTATTGTACTATATCGCACTTATCTAAGACATTTAATTTATTATAATTATATTAGCTATGTTCTTTAAATATGAAAATTACATAATATATCTATTTATTCGTGCTAGGTTCTTTATCACCTGACCATATCCTACTCTAAACTGAGGTTGGTGCAACACCCTCTTTCAAGTATGTTGCAAAAAGGATTTGTTTTCACAACCGGAGGATTATACCATTTTATACTATTTTTAAAGAATCGTCAAAGAATTGCCTGTCTCAGGACCAGGAGAGTTTAATGATCCTTGGTTACTACAATGAGGAGTAGGAAGAAGATGAGGTCCTCCCCATGGTCCACAACCCACATACTTCGCTAGACAATAAAAATATATTTGCTAATTAAAACAAAACAGTAATACAATAATTTACATTTTCCAAGTATTTGTCACTATATAATTAATACGAACCTTTTCCAGAACATTCTTAATGATAAATTTATTTTGAGTAATGATTACGAGGGAATATAGCTGTAAGGAAAGTTCTGGAGCGGTGCCAAATGTATCATTACAATAAGGAGCATTATACTCAAGTTGTTTACATCATAAAGAAGCGGCCAGGGAGTATATTTTTTCCTAACGAAATAATCATTTATCTTTTTCTTTTTCCGGCTAAGCATAGACTACCTGATATAGATATAATGTTATAAAATAAAGAACATCTTTGAACGCTCACGGACATAACATAGGCTTCTCTGACTGATTTATTTCTCTCATCATTCAAATGTATATAAATACTGAGACGTATCTACAGACGTTCACATTCTAAATTAATTCAATAAAGATATAAGGGTTAAGACCCCTCTGTCCGTCCTAAATCCGAGCCTGCCAAGCGCGTGTAGTCTATGCCTCTTTGTGTTCAAAGACAATCGAATTGAGATTGAATCTGGTATCGAATAACGAGAACACAACATACAAACGTTTTCGCAGCGACAAATTATATGTTTAGAGGCTTTGTGAGAGTAAAACAATATAAACCAATAACCACGTACAATGTAATATTTAATATTTATTTTGTACTAGTTGATGTCGTAGTTCTGAGTGCTATTTCTTTTCGCGATAAAATCTAGTCTATATTTTAATAGCAAATGAAAGTCATATTTGGTATCCAGAATCTAATGATTGGAAAATTTCATCCAAAAAGTGAAATATCTTAATTCAAGTAGCTTAATTGGGCATAATAAATTTCGTCTTCAAAATTATTCGTACAAAGAACTTTAGAAGTTTAAAATATCGAAAATTTATTAAGCTCATCTCACACTGAAATACTACAAAACACTGAACTTAAAGTTACTATCGTTAAGTTGTGTAAATTACGGCTGAAACGCTGTAAAATCTGGCGGAAGCCATGAAAGGCCGTCTGGATGGCGCTGAGACGATCCGCTCTTTGTCGACTAACTGCGATAATTAGTGGCAACCGCCAAGGAAACGGACGGGCGGGTTTCACCACCGCTCATTTTACTCTAACTTAGACATAAGCTGGTGGTTAAATTTAGCTTAAAGCGTAAGAACTTCCGTATGAGATTATACTTAGACTGTAAAAGAGATCATCAGTTTTAGGGTTCCTGGTCGATGTGCAAATCATATTAACTTGAGCTTGAGATTAAGGCTTTGAGCTAAAATTCACATCCGAGCTTTTAGTATTTTTCAAACATACAGTATGTCCCACATCGACTTATAAGTCTTAAATAACTTAGTAAACCGTACACATTATTTGGACTTTTGTAATAATTTTCTTATCCAGTTAGAGGTTTTTTTTTTGCTTAAACAGAAATTGTAAAACATTATTTAACAAGAGCCCTAAATTTAGCAAGCCTGTATATTAGAGACCAGGTTTTAAATCTAGCTTAGTTTTAGTATAAATAACATTTTTATCAAGTTCAGTAATTGTAAAACTTATGGTACTTAATTATGCTATGTGCTTAACTTTATGCTGGCAGTTATTTTTAATCTTATTTAATTTGTAGTTATGTATTAAGTATATATTATTTTTTATGAAACTGATATAAAACCTATTTTAAGAATTAAATTTTATCAGCCTTATTTTTAGATCTAACTTAGTATTAATTATAAATATTAAATAATATATTTTGTGTGTAATCTATTAAAATATATCTTTTGTCCTTGTATAATATATTATGTATGTGTACATTTGGACATGCTCCCTTCCAAATTTAAAATAATAAAATCAAAGTCATGCCTGACATAATATAAACTTTATTGAAGAAATATCGGCCTGACTTTCTAAAATTCAATTTCGAATATGCCGATTGTGATCCATAGATATTGAAAAGTTTGTAATTTAATTTATTGGCAATTCACAGAGCTCAAATTGATGCATGGGCTCGAGTTTATTGCGAAAAGAACTAAGAACTCAGTTTATGAAACAAAATATCTTATTCAATAACGAAAGCTATCTATTTAGAAAATAAAACATAATTTTTCTATCATTACGGCTTGTGTAATTTAAGTACTTAGATTGAAATTTGAAAGGCAATTTCTTATTATGTTTTGTTGTTAATAAAATTATAAAGCCAATGTATTTTTGAATTAAATAAAAATCTGTATTTATTTGTTATCATGGAATAGTAAAGAACTTTGTGAGTTGAATATAAGAGATAATCTAGAAAATAACTGTTCTCACTTTCATTTTTTTATACTATTAATAATCTACATTATTCCTATCCCTCCAGGCTATTTTTTTTCCTGGGAACGAATTTCAACTCAAACGAAACTGCGAGAAAAACCTTGTATAATAATGGACTAGATTTTGCTCACGGCCCCGCCCGCGTGATCAAATTCCGGGATAAATTTCCTTTATATTTTCCGGGATAAAAATCCTATATCACTCAAGAGGAATGTAAATTCCTATTGGTGAAAAGAATTTTCAAAATCAGTTCCAAAATCCCAGAAATTAACCCCTACAAATAAACTGTCAAAATTTTTCTACTTATAATGTAGCTTAGTCTAATATTTTTCAAAA
>NC_051124.1:922222-950246 GCF_014839805.1 Manduca sexta
GCCACGACATCACGCGCCTCCTTTCAGCGCGCTTCTTAGTCGCTGAATGTTCTCAGCGGCAGACACGTTGCGACACTTTCGTAGTGTCTTGCATGGCGGCTTTAAAAGGAAGCCACTCGTTCACTGCGCCGGAAAATGTTGGTAAATCTACTTGTCTCACCCGAGGTCTCGCCATTCTTTAGAGTGCGACTGCCAATTTCTCCCATGTCGCTCGGGGCTCGGAGGCGTCGGTGATCTCGCTCGTGGTAGGTCGAAGCGCAGCGTTCTCGGCTCCTCCCTTGACTCACCGGTCTTCCTCGAGAGCTAAGTGGATTCTTCCTTAGCCATTCATTGACATCTACTTCGGGTTGTTCGCCTTGCACGCTCTGCGTCGTCTTGAATGGCGGACACGTCCAAAGCGAGTTTCTTCTTTACAAGCTCGGCCTCCAATTCGAGCTCTTTCTTGATAGCTGCCATCTTTCTGCAGCCTCCAGTTCGGCCAAACGCAACCTTGTTGTTACGCTGGCGGTAGATCGAACGGACTGTGCGGGCGATCTTACACGTGGCTGATCCTTTGCCGTCACCTTTGTCACCGTTTCCGACATAATGCGCGCCGTAGACGTCGAAGGCGTACACACTATTCCACTGACGTGGCTTGCTCGGTCTGAGGTGAGGCAGGCGGCTCTTGTGATATGCGCCTTAGTCTCTCTAGACTTATTTGTCTTTCCTCCCGACGGCGGTCAGACTCTTGCCGTTCACGGGATCGCCTCTGTTCCTCTACGTCGGCTGCGTCGCCCTGGCTTCTCGTCACCACCATCGCGTTCGGTAGACAGCGGTGTTGACGTAACCGTATCGCAGAGCGTGCGATAAAGACAAACTAGGCTCACACTACACTTCACAGAGCTCACTCACCCAGTCACGTTATGCACAATCACTGCACTTTCGCTCAGTGCCCCGCACGAGATTCGCGCTGCGCACAATATCGCTGTGCACAAAGATTCGCGACGGTAACACGCGTACGCTAGGCACGTTCGGTTTGCCTTCCTACTATTCGCGAACGCGAGTCAACCACAAACAAATCCGGCACTCGAAGGACCAGGAAATGTTGGGGACTGTATTAAAACTTCCACGGATTTGTTCACTGGTTTATTTTCGAATCTGCTTATCTCGTACCAATTTTCTTATTCTGCCTCGAACTACAAACTACGCATACAATATCCCGACTTACATACTAGTTTAGAGGCACTATAACGCACGGGTGTGCCTCCTACGCATTTTTCGGTCATTGGCCCGCCGTTTTTCCTCGTTGGCGCGTCCGTCGCTCTGATTGGCCGTAGGGTTCTGTGGGCGGCGTCGTTCCATGATGCGCCGGCGCCGGGTCCCTCGTCGAGCGCGCGCAGTGCGCTCAGTCGCGCGGCGACCGCCGTCCCGCGACGTTGCTCCTCTGGATGCGGCGTTGACGGGTCGCTCGCTGAGCGTGCGGCGCGCGGGCCAGTCCCGCTGCGTCCGCCGTCCCGTAACGTCGCTCCTTAGGCAGCGTCGTCGACGGGCCTCAGTGTCACGGCGGCCGCGAAGTCGTCGTGTCGCGCTAACACTATTCTTCTTTAAATTATCAGTTAAGAAATGGCCAGTGCGTCTCTTATAGGCTGCAAGTCCTAAGTCATCTTTTAAAATACGCGACATGGTTCTAGGTGCTATCTTCATTTCCCGAGATAAAATCTTTTGCTTTCGGACAGGATTTCTTCGAATTCTTTCCCTTACTGCTTTGACCACCTTTTCGTACGAACACTACGTGGACGGCCAGATCTTTTCTGTCACAAACAGAGGAGGTCTCATTGTACCTATTAATAGCCCGGTACACAAACATTTTACTAATACCAAGTGTATGGAGAGTTTTAAAATTGCATTTGGCTCCATACCTACTTTGTGTAATGCTATCACAGCGATTCGGTTCTCTTTATCACCCCACACCATTTTAATATCGCAAAATATTTTACAATGTATTGGCGCCAAAATGAGAAAACACAATGAACAATCGTATAAAAATGACAGATTCGAAATTCAAATGTAATATTTTTTATAATTAAGTGTAACAGTATTTATGGCCAGACTAAGTATACAAGTAGATAATGATGGCTCGTTATTAACTACATTATTTAATTTTGTTTTATTACCACTGGTCTCAAAAAGACACAGACAATGTAAATTAATACGGATCTGTGGAACAAGGAAACTCCTTGATCATGCCAACGTCTAGCAAGCAGCAGGTAACGTGCTTAAAGTGACCTTTTTAATTACGACCTACTGCAGATACAACACCAACCTGAGAATATTATGTCGCATCTCTCGATAGATGTAAGATAGCTATCTTACTAGGATATACCTCATCTGATTTTAAAACGTGACGCGTCTTACCGATTTAATATAAAAGAAATATTATGAATTCAGTCGTACCATCTAGTCATGTTCAATCATCATATATCCATTTATATCACCTTTCCACCAAAATGCGAACATTATTTAATAAAATAATCAAATACGTTCCAAATGAAATTTACAAGCTAAAACAATTGGATCTAACAATGTTTGAATTCCATTTTGTCAGGTCCAGAATAATTTTATATGTCCGTAGGCTTGTATTTACTCGAGTAATGAACTTATATTTGTTAAACTAATATTTATTAAGGATGTTATATATTAATTTTTAAAATTAGTGTACAGATAAGAATCATTTTATATTCTTTTTTATTGCTTTGAATGACGAGACGAGCTTGCCTTTCGTCTGATGCTAAGCCATAAACAGTAGCCATCAATACCTAGAATTATAAAGTATTGTTTGATATTCCACTGCGCTCGCCATCTTAAAACATGAGGTGTTAAGTGTTATTATGTCCAGTAGTTACACTGACTACAATGTTCTTCAAACTGGAACACAACAGTGACTAGACTGCTGTTTGGCGACAGAAATAGACATTGCGGTGGTACCTACCCAGACGGATTCTTACATGTGAGAGACCTACCACTAGTATATATCTATTTTGTTTTAGTTTGAATGATACAGTCAGTTATTACTGGACATTAGCGACTATATTTCTACGTAATTCTTTGAATGTCAACCTCGCAGTGCTGTGTATCTCTAGTGTTGCTTGCTATATGTTTTTAATTAGGATAATGAGTGATAATATGTTTCTCTCGTAATTCAATTATATAAAGATTTATTGTATATGGAACACCATGGTATATTTTATTGATTTATCAACGGAAAATGCTTTCATGCAACAGTGCCGCGTCTTATAGATAAGTATAAAATAAAGGAAATTCAAGTCTTATCAGACTCATTGTAATGATTATTTTATCGACGAAGTCAGACATTCGTCGATACAATAAAACTGACATGAAAGTTTCCCGTACATTTTGATAACATCAAGACAGACGGAGGGCCGCAGGTTCCTCGATTACGCCCTTGATTTAATTAAAAATAAGTTAAACGAACCGGGCCCTCCGACGAAACGGGCCAAAATCAATTTGAAACTTTCCCTGGTCCGCGCAACTTTTTTATTTGACTTTAAAACGTTCCCGCGGCCGAGGTGTGGTTGTAAAATTGCAATTATATGCTTTAGTTCGGTTTTATGAGATGCTAATGTAGATCACGAAGTATTCTCTGTCTCTGTCAAACTGTAGGGCTATGGTTTGTTTTATTTTCAATCGACAGTGTGGATGACGTCATTTCACCTTAGACGATCCCACTCGGGGTAAATCGTTTAGTAAAACTGTCACTTGTGAGGCTAAACCTGGAATTCTAACCCATTCTTTTATTATTAATTTTTATTTTTAATAAATTAATACGCAATACAGATTACAATCAATATTAAAGCTAATTATAAAATATACAAGCATAAAAACTAGATTCTATTCTTAATTCCTAAACATTGCGCCCTTATACTAGTTAATTACTTAAAGTGCGGGCACTAAAATAAATTAAGACTACTGAGTACTGTACCCATATAAACATGACACCAAAGAACTAGTTGATGGGTGGTAATATATATATATCCGCTAGAATAGCGACCACCGTATACAAGAATATAATCCGCCATAGGGTCCAGGTACGCAAGTTGCATTCCGGAATAAACCATTTTCCACCTGGTTTCTAAAAGGCCTAAAAAAAATGTTTTAAAACTATTATGTATAAATATGAAATATAAAACCAATATCTAACAATCATCATGAGTAAGTGAGCCAGTAGGACATTGGACGCAATAAATATTTAAGTCAACTAGAAAACTTGTAAAAATTACTTACCGCACTCCATTTCTCAACTTAAAAATAAAATATCAAAGTCATAACGCCGCAAAATTATATCATTTATTACCTTTAACGAATAGCAATGAAATCAAAAAGGCACTCGCAGTCGAACAATCAGAGGGCGATTGTCAAAATCGTGTGAGTTACACCTCCTTTGTGTAGAAACTCGTTACCGACTTTATCCCGGTACGATTCTATCCCGGTTTTTCCACGCAGGTCCCGGCTTGATTGACAGTAAGCTCTGGCACAATGGGAACATCAATTTTGTACGTCTGGAGGTTCGGATTAGAGATTAGATGATGCTGCAAATCGGAATAGCCTTAGATTGTTCTTGGGTTTAACAATGCTATTAGGGAATTTTTTATCTCAATTTATTTGAGGGAAAATAAAATATCAAATGGGTACAAGTTAGTTCTCTATAGCTTAAGAGCTGTATTTGATTTATTACGCGTATTTATTCGCGAAGTAATAGGCAATAGTGTAACTAATTCTGTTTTTTCCTCGTATGGTGTTGTGTATAGACTATAGAAGCCATCACGATAGTCACTCTCAACTGATATCACAAATACATTAAGTATTGTAATTTAATTGAAAAACTGAATATATTTTTGTCAATCAAACTGGGTATCGATCGCAAAAACTCGCGTCACATCTGATATACAGTCAACAATCACGCACAATGGCCCGACTTTTTTACGGGCTAAGTGTGGAAAAAAGGAGCCCATAACCATACAGTCAGCAACAAAAGTAGCTGAACTAATTAAAAAATCAAATCGCCTTTAAACTTTTTTGTCCTCTCTCACTGCACTTACCATCGGAGGCAGTGACAGTAAAAAAGGAGAGTGTTTAAGCAAGACCTAAAACAAACAAATGAAACACTACATAAATTAGTTTTCTTAGTCCTTTGTATAAGATTCCGCAAAACAATTCATCTAAATGATATATCTACGAATTTTAGGGCCGTGAGTAAAAGAAAACCCGCCAGAGCCGTGGATTAGACCATTACCCGTAAAACAACTTGCGGAACCCACAGATAAATCTCTTCGGAAACATCTTAACAGAAATTCAACCTATAGTGAACAATAACATTGGTCGTACAGGGCCGGATTAGGGACTTAATCTGGGTGTCTTTAGGTAGGGGTTAAAATTGTTTGTGCAACCAAGTTAGGTGTGGTATTTATTTAATAAAAAGTTTGTAATTCATATATAACCTTCTTGATGTTTTGGTAAAAATTTTTTTGTATACAAACATTTTGGTGATTTTTAAATTTTAAGTACCTTATTTTAAGTTCAAGAAAAATCGCTGGCTATTTTAACCGTTCCGTTGTCCTTTAAAACCGGTACTATTGGAGGTGCTAATTAAAAAAAAATATACTGGAACTGTTTATTTTAATTTGAGAACAAAAACACCAAAAAGGTTATAATGTAATAATTACAAAATTCTCATAAAAAAAAAGCCACAGCTAGTCATGGTGAAAACTTTCCTGGTTGTAAATAATAGCAATCTGACCTTGAAATACGAAGTCTAAATTTAATCATGACATTTCTTTGTAGTTGGTACCTATTATAACTGTAAACATTTCTACTTAGTTATTTAATAATAATAATATAATAATATCAGCCCTGTATTATATACTCGCCCACTGCTGAGCACGGGCCTCCTCTACTACTGAGAGGGATTAGGCCTTAGTCCACCACGCTGGCCTAGTGCGGATTGGTAGACTTCACACACCTTCGAAATTCCTATAGAAAACTTCTCAGATGTGCAGGTTTCCTCACAATGTTTTCCTTCACCGTTAAAGCGAACGATAAATTCACAAAGAATACACACATGATTTTTTTAGAAAAGTCAGAGGTGTGTGCCCTTGGGATTTGAACCTGCGGACATTTGTCTCGGCAGTCCGTTCCACACCCAACTAGGCTATCGCCGCTTTTTGTTATTTAATACTATGTTATCTCGTAAGGACGTTGTATTAATTCTAAAACACAAATTTTGGGTTATAATTATGTTCAAAGCCCTTATATTCAGCGACATGAATTATATTTAATCGGTAACCAGTTTTATGTGAAATAAAATATAAAGAAATAATGTATTGTACTATATCGCACTTATCTAAGACATTTAATTTATTATAATTATATTAGCTATGTTCTTTAAATATGAAAATTACATAATATATCTATTTATTCGTGCTAGGTTCTTTATCACCTGACCATATCCTACTCTAAACTGAGGTTGGTGCAACACCCTCTTTCAAGTATGTTGCAAAAAGGATTTGTTTTCACAACCGGAGGATTATACCATTTTATACTATTTTTAAAGAATCGTCAAAGAATTGCCTGTCTCAGGACCAGGAGAGTTTAATGATCCTTGGTTACTACAATGAGGAGTAGGGAGAAGATGAGGTCCTCCCCATGGTCCACAACCCACATACTTCGCTAGACAATAAAAATATATTTGCTAATTAAAACAAAACAGTAATACAGTAATTTACATTTTCCAAGTATTTGTCACTATATAATTAATACGAACCTTTTCCAGAACATTCTTAATGATAAATTTATTTTTGAGGTAATGATTACGAGGGAATATAGCTGTAAGGAAAGTTCTGGAGCGGTGCCAAATGTATCATTACAATAAGGAGCATTATACTCAAGTTGTTTACATCATAAAGAAGCGGCCAGGGAGTATATTTTTTCCTAACGAAATAATCATTTATCTTTTTCTTTTTCCGGCTAAGCATAGACTACCTGATATAGATATAATGTTATAAAATAAAGAACATCTTTGAACGCTCACGGACATAACATAGGCTTCTCTGACTGATTTATTTCTCTCATCATTCAAATGTATATAAATACTGAGACGTATCTACAGACGTTCACATTCTAAATTAATTCAATAAAGATATAAGGGTTAAGACCCCTCTGTCCGTCCTAAATCCGAGCCTGCCAAGCGCGTGTAGTCTATGCCTCTTTGTGTTCAAAGACAATCGAATTGAGATTGAATCTGGTATCGAATAACGAGAACACAACATACAAACGTTTTCGCAGCGACAAATTATATGTTTAGAGGCTTTGTGAGAGTAAAACAATATAAACCAATAACCACGTACAATGTAATATTTAATATTTATTTTGTACTAGTTGATGTCGTAGTTCTGAGTGCTATTTCTTTTCGCGATAAAATCTAGTCTATATTTTAATAGCAAATGAAAGTCATATTTGGTATCCAGAATCTAATGATTGGAAAATTTCATCCAAAAAGTGAAATATCTTAATTCAAGTAGCTTAATTGGGCATAATAAATTTCGTCTTCAAAATTATTCGTACAAAGAACTTTTAGAAGTTTAAAATATCGAAAATTTATTAAGCTCATCTCACACTGAAATACTACAAAACACTGAACTTAAAGTTACTATCGTTAAGTTGTGTAAATTACGGCTGAAACGCTGTAAAATCTGGCGGAAGCCATGAAGAGCCGTCTGGATGGCGCTGAGACGATCCGCTCTTTGTCGACTAACTGCGATAATTAGTGGCAACCGCCAAGGGAAACGGACGGGCGGGTTTCACCACCGCTCATTTTACTCTAACTTAGACATAAGCTGGTGGTTAAATTTAGCTTAAAGCGTAAGAACTTCCGTATGAGATTATACTTAGACTGTAAAAGAGATCATCAGTTTTAGGGTTCCTGGTCGATGTGCAAATCATATTAACTTGAGCTTGAGATTAAGGCTTTGAGCTAAAATTCACATCCGAGCTTTTAGTATTTTTCAAACATACAGTATGTCCCACATCGACTTATAAGTCTTAAATAACTTAGTAAACCGTACACATTATTTGGACTTTTGTAATAATTTTCTTATCCAGTTAGAGGTTTTTTTTTTGCTTAAACAGAAATTGTAAAACATTATTTAACAAGAGCCCTAAATTTAGCAAGCCTGTATATTAGAGACCAGGTTTTAAATCTAGCTTAGTTTTAGTATAAATAACATTTTTATCAAGTTCAGTAATTGTAAAACTTATGGTACTTAATTATGCTATGTGCTTAACTTTATGCTGGCAGTTATTTTTAATCTTATTTAATTTGTAGTTATGTATTAAGTATATATTATTTTTTATGAAACTGATATAAAAACCTATTTTAAGAATTAAATTTTATCAGCCTTATTTTTAGATCTAACTTAGTATTAATTATAAATATTAAATAATATATTTTGTGTGTAATCTATTAAAATATATCTTTTGTCCTTGTATAATATATTATGTATGTGTACATTTGGACATGCTCCCTTCCAAATTTAAAATAATAAAATCAAAGTCATGCCTGACATAATATAAACTTTATTGAAGAAATATCGGCCTGACTTTCTAAAATTCGAATTTCGAATATGCCGATTGTGATCCATAGATATTGAAAAGTTTGTAATTTAATTTATTGGCAATTCACAGAGCTCAAATTGATGCATGGGCTCGAGTTTATTGCGAAAAGAACTAAGAACTCAGTTTATGAAACAAAATATCTTATTCAATAACGAAAGCTATCTATTTAGAAAATAAAACATAATTTTTCTATCATTACGGCTTGTGTAATTTAAGTACTTAGATTGAAATTTGAAAGGCAATTTCTTATTATGTTTTGTTGTTAATAAGAATTATAAAGCCAATGTATTTTTGAATTAAATAAAAATCTGTATTTATTTGTTATCATGGAATAGTAAAGAACTTTGTGAGTTGAATATAAGAGATAATCTAGAAAATAACTGTTCTCACTTTCATTTTTTTATACTATTAATAATCTACATTATTCCTATCCCTCCAGGCTATTTTTTTTCCTGGGAACGAATTTCAACTCAAACGAAACTGCGAGAAAAACCTTGTATAATAATGGACTAGATTTTGCTCACGGCCCCGCCCGCGTGATCAAATTCCGGGATAAATTTCCCGCTTTATATTTTCCCGGGATAAAAATCCTATATCACTCAAGAGGAATGTAAATTCCTATTGGTGAAAGAATTTTCAAAATCAGTTCCAAAATCCCAGAAATTAACCCCTACAAATAAACTGTCAAAATTTTCCTACTTATAATGTAGCTTAGTCTAAGATTTTTCAAAATCGGTTCAGTATTCCCAGAAATTAACCCCTACAAAGAAACTCACAAACTTTCCCTTCATATAATATTAGTATAGATAATTCCTTCAATCACATAGTAAATCTTAATTAAATTAATCTCAGATCAAGATAGAAGCGCCCGTCCCCAAACCGCCTTATTAGTTTGAGCGTTAGGGCCGTAGTCCGCACATAGTTTGCGAGTGTATATTAATTTAATCCGCCCGTATTTAAGGCCCCATTAGTCGGATGTCTTTGTTAACGGAGACTTATCGCTTCGGCTTTAATGAAAAAGAATTCGGTCCTTTGTCTCTGGGCTTGGGAATTGGATTGAGTCTTATTGTGGTGCGATTAATGAGTTTTAGGTATCGGATAAGTCTAGGTATTTAGTTGTATAAGTGCCGGTGGTACAGGCAGCCTTAAATGATTATATACGCAGATAAATACTTAATGTATGAATTACATAATATTCATATGAAGCGTCTTCCTGTCAATACGTACTAGTATAAATATAAAAGTGAATTTGTATGCTTGTTTTCACGACTAAGTCACTGCACAGATTTTGATACAATTTGATGCGAAGTAAGCTTGAACCCTAAGAATTAAAGAGAGTTTTGAATGTTTACGTTACATTGAACATTATGAAATAAATCGTATGTCTCACGACGAGCATTGACGTGTAGAGCACTCCCAGTTAGTAAATAGAAATATTTTCTTCGTTTATTCGGGACTGAGGTGTTGGTCGTCCGAAAAGGCAAAGTTACAACATCTACCTACATTGACTTATTATACAATTTTCTTTTTTAAATCCAGTATCCCAGGCTTGTGCAAGCTTCCAACTATCTTCTCTATTGATTCAGACTTTTTTTATTTCAATAGCATAGGCTCGGGTTATGTTCAGTTATCAATTTACGTTATAATATCAACTGTAGAAGAATCAACTGATACCTCATCTATACATACTATATAACATAGTCCCCAAAAGCTGTCTGTGTGTGGTCGATTTTCTCAAAATCTACGGAACGGAATTTCTTACGGTTTTTACTAAAAGATAGTGCAATTCTTGAAGAAGGTTTAGGTTAATAGTACATTATAGTTTTATGTAAATTGAATGAAAAATAAGCATTTTTGTCGAAGTGGTTGCGTGGTTGTAAAAAATCTCGTGTGTCGGCATATACGCGGGAACATCTTTGTGACACGCTGATTTCTACACGGGCGAAGCCGCGAGCACAGTTAGTTATATTATAAAACTTTTCTAAATCCTAACCTTTCATCTTTCAAGCCGCAACCTTCAACCCTAAAACGCAAACACCGAAAACAGTGGAAGTTTATTGACTCACGTAGGCCAGCGTTTTTCATTAGAATATCGCCGCGTCCCGGCGCGGCCCGTCACGTCGCCGGGAATACAAATGTGGTTTGCGATTTCGGATTGCGTTTGAATCGGTTGATGAGTTTGTGTTTGGTTTTGTGGTTTCTTTGAAATGCTTGCTAATGCTAGTCTTTTCGCCTAAAATATATTTACTTAATTACATAATATTAAACAGCATTTTTTTTAATAATGCAAGCAAAAGATTTAAGGATAAAATTATAAAAGAAAAATCGTAGTTCATTAAATCATTTAGTAACATTTATTATACATAAATACGTATGATATTTATAATGATTAAACAAAAGCGAATTGGGTCGAATCCATATTTAATCAATAAATAGTAAAATGTAGATCTTTTAGTAGTAAAATATTATTCTGTGTTTCCCAAATATCAAAAATAAATCCACTGAATATGCTACGACTGAATTTCAAACTCAATTTACAACGAATGAATCGTATCAGTGTTTAAAATATAATCGATTTATACATCGGCGGTGTGACAAACTCACTCGTTTGTAATTCGCGTTCATTAATTATTAGCACGCAATACATTCAATGTTCATACATTAAACGTAATGTATTGAAATATTAATATTTTGTCGCGGTTTACTGGGATTTGTATTGTATTGACAGCCCTGATTTTTTGTATGAAAACTATTGACTGACTAAGCGTCATTTTCCAAAATATATCGTGGCAGCTGTATTTACGCTAATAGATGTTTAAAGAAGTGAGTTTATGCTTATCTTTATTTCCCTTGGTCATCGCATGACGCGTGAATGGAACAAATGCGCATATTTTTTTTTATGTGAATTATTGTCAAAGGAAGGTTCTTATGAAAGTAAAAATTAAGAAAATTGGAAAGTTACAGAAAACTTAACGACTGTTTTAACTTCGCGCATTTATTGAATATGAATTTAGCATGTAGCTGCTTCTTTTTTTTATGAATATAAAACAAATACATCACATTATTATGTACTTCTTCTCTACGTCTGTATATCACTGAATTCCTTCTAAACCGTCAGATCGATTTAGATACAAATGTAATACGTTTTCGACTGAATCCTTTGATGGTTTAAATTTACATTTGGATCCGGTAGGTGGCGCTGTACTCGGGTACTAATATTTTATCTTCTTTTTAGGGTAGAGCAATGTCTGCCGGGGCCACTGTCAAAATTTCAACTGTGCAGTGAACCTGCTTTAAGACATACCTGACTTAATCTAAGAGATTCCCGATCACGGTCGTGTGCCGTTCATATCAATTAATATAAACATTAAAATCTGTTCCTGACAGTCCAATGCACTAACTAATCAACTGTCTAGGAACACATATTTAATAATAGAGCGTCAATATAAGTTTGTTCAAAGTTGGCAATTGAACCTTTTTTATTTAGATAATGCATTTATAATTACTATAATTATTACGACTGTCATATTATTTTAAAGTCTCCATATTCTTAAAGGTAATAAGTACATCGTTATTACAGTAAAATGATTACGGATTTGTAGACTTCACACACCATCGAAAAATCCTAATAGAGAATTTCTCAGGTATGCAGGTTTCCTCACGATGTTATCCTTCACCGTTAAAGCAAGCGATAATTCACATAGAATTAATAGAATGAACCTTAGACATAAAGCATGTAAATTTTAAAATTAATATGTTACCTTCGGTTCGTGCTTGACCGGTTTTTAAATATCCCGAATAAGTTAGTTGCAAAGAGAATACACTAAGGGTCGGCGCATTGAACATTCACAAAGCGAACTTCACTTGCCGCCAGTTGACTATCTTTACTTAACAACGGACTTGGTAAAGTAGGAGGGGCACTCGAGCCCCACTCAAACTTTATTATTTTTTATACAATCCTATCAAGGGATGACTTTGTCTCTCGCTGAATGGTTTGCGTAACTTTCCTTGGTGATACCTAAACAAAAAGAACTTCATAATACTGTTTGATGCTATGTCAGATATTTATCTGTAATAATATATACACTAGCTTCAAACACCTACAACCAGAATAATAGATCTCACATACTGCAAAACAGACTCTTGAATACGAGATTACTTCTATATAGAGCTGCTCATCTATTGTTTCTTTAATGTTTAATTTTTATACAATTAAATTACAAGACGAAAAATACTTACTTAATAAAAAGTACAACGGCTGCTCATCACAGTACGAATATCACTCAAGACGTCTTATCTTAAAAATACTATTTCGTAATACAGTTTTTAAATTCAAAACGATCCTAATTACAAGCTAACAACAACTCAAATTACTTTTCTATAACCCCCCTGTTACATTCCAAGTCCGTCCCCTACAGTAAGTCGAAGTTGCCCGAACTTACTTCATGTTAGTTAGCCTGTAGTTATTTATAACGTCCCAAAGGCGAGAGTAGTTATTGAAATTTTAAAGCAAGCCGGCGGACCGTGTTTAGGACCTCTAGCCGTTTAGTGTTTTAGATTATCTAAATATTCTCTAGACTTAGAAACTGGGAATTTATTTATGAGCTTTGCTTGAAAGGCTTTGGATATTTTGTAAAAGGATTTCAGGACAATAAGGCTCGTAATCACGGCTGCCCGTGTGAAGTATTTTCACTAAATAAAACAAAGTATCGCATATGTTAGAGGTAATGTATCTTTCTATTAGTGAACAAATTTGTTCAAAAACCATTAATATATTTTTAATATTTTACGACCTATTTTTATAACAAGTCTATAAATATTTTAAAAGAAAGTCCTCTTTTCAGTTTGTCTGTATATTACCGATTTTCTCAAAATCTACTGAACAGTTTTATACGAAATATGGGATGGAGATAGTTTAAGACCCTGGGAAGGTAAAAGGCGACTTTCTTTTCCGAGAAAATATAAAGCGACAATTTTATCCCGGAAAAACTAGTAAATCCATAAATAAACATGACTTTCACAAACCGTTTGACTAATCGCTAGCTCCACGCTTAAAAACCAGAATTTTAGAAAATATTCTGTATTGCATTCTCATCCTTAAATATTCTATGTCAAGTCTCATAATGCTGAGAAATCACACTGGACACTTTCAAGAACAATAGTACAGACCAAACGGACTCTTAGAAACCTTATAACATTATATAATAAGATAATGAGTTGTGAGGTTGGTTGTACATAAATCGCAAAGGGTCGGGAACGAACACGGGACGACGTGTTGCGTGGGGGCTCACTAATTAGTGAGCGCACGCAGACAACGGCCGGCTGATACGATAAATCTGATGTATAGGGATTCTCACGGTGTGGGCTAACTCACGAGCGGCGGATTGATTATTGGTATATTTCATGACCTTGTAATGTAAGAGTAAGATTTACATACAAGCTTTTTTCTTCATTGGTTGTGAAGTTGTTTAGCGATAATCATATTTTAAAAAAAGTGGTTCAACTTTACTTTTTTAGTACACTAGCTTTTGCCATGACTTCGCCCGCGTACATAAGATTTTCTCAGATAAATATTTTCCCACGATAGAAAGTAGCCTCTACACTCTTATTTTTTTATGTAGCTGCGATAATCATACTTTCAGTAATATGGTTCAACTTTACATTTTTAGTACACTAGCTTTTTCTTGTGGCTCAGTCCACGTGAAAAAGTTTTCCCGAGATAAATAATTTCTCAGGATACAAAGTACCATATATCACTTAGGAGTAATGTAGTTCTATTAGTGAAAATAAAAATCGGTTTAATAGTTCCTGAGATTACCGCGGTCAAATAAACTGTTAAACAAAATTAGTTTGCTAGATTCTGAGATTAACACCTTCCAACATACTCTTCATCTTTATTATAGATATCTTATATAATAACAATAGAGGAAATGTCACAAAAGAGTACTTCAATGAGACTATAAATAAAAAAAATGCTTTAACTTATCCCTGCTATAACTTACGCCACCCGTCTGACCGAACATTCCCTTATTAATCACTAACATATACGTACATACTACAGTATGTATGTACATACATTGTGCGCTGTACATACGAACTACAAACTATTTGGTTTTGAAGTTTACCGTTCAAATAAGTCCCTTCATTCGGGCAGGTAAAAGCAAGCTTATGGATTTTCGGGCTTTAACCAATCCGCGTAGCTATAGAAATTTGAAATTCCGTTGTTAACGTAAAATAACAACCGCATCCTTCGAATTTAGTCTTGGAAATAGTTCTTTTCAAACATTTCTAAGATATATAAAGCGGATATTGGAAAGATTGTTATATATAAGCTGACACCTTGCTACACGGACATTTCAAATAGGACAACGACTTATGTACCAATAGAAAATAAATTTTGGAACAAAAATTTAGTTCTGATGTTTGGTCTATTTTTGTTTCCTTTATACAACTTATGATGGCGGCATTGCGAATGCTATGACATTGATGTAATCATCTTGACATATTTTGATTCAAAAACAACATATCTGCTACTAAGAAATATAAATAAATTGTATTTCCGACAATCGTCAATCAGTCTAAGATAAAACCCGACGAAATACAAATATATCAAAACAACGCATCAATTTTGACTGTCGCATTCTAATTTATACTTGCCATTAGGGTTTGCCTTTAACTCCAACACGGCCGTCAATCTAAAATCATTTAAAATCACCGTAAGGCATGATTAGCGCAGGTGATGACTGACCCGCTCACGAATTTGAATATCGAACAGCGGAAGAAAGGCGGAGTCGAATGTGAATTGCATGCGCTGAGCTCGACGCTACCAAGTGCTTAGTGAGATACATTATAATTGAACATAACATCAGTGATTTTTTTAAATTTTGAATTTGGAATCCCGTTTCACGAACAATAAAATTCTTGAAGGTCATATCGCACTTTTATACGGCATTATCATATTATTTCGTTTTATTTATATGATTATAGATTTTGGCAATAGTTTCGACTTTTGAAAGGTAGTTATAACAATTAAACTATTTACTTTATAAAAATATAGTTTAATGATTTAAAAATTGTCTTAGAGCTACAAAACTTACCTCACACAATGCATAAAAATTTGGCGATTCCAAATATTTATATAATATTTTTTTAGTATATTTGTCGTTTAGATATTTTTAAATGTCAGTTTCGTTCCGAGAGTTGTAGATAGCAGAGTACACGTAAATAAGGGAAGCTTGACCATGCACTCCATAAAGTCTATGGAAATTAGAAAATGAAAATTTAAAAGCACATTAGGCAAATTTTCTAGAGTAGCATTCCGTCAAGCCTTTCCAAAATTTTCAAAGCAAATTTTTATACAAAGCTGTACAGGAATGACTTGTGAATGCCCGGTGTTCGTGCAATTACATTACAGTGTCAAAGAAGCACTTTTTTACGTATCTAATGAACAGACATAATTTATGTTCGTCCGTACGTACGGACTGGTGTAGGACATGTGGTGCAAGTTAGGAGAGAATAATTACTGATAAGGTTGAAACAAATCGTAAGACAAACAAATTTGAAACTTTTTTTAAATTATCATCACATGAAAGCCAAATAATTCTAATATCAACCTTAGAAAGGATGCCTCCTTAGATGATCACAAAGATTCTATTCCTGTCTTTCTGTATGTAAACTGTCTAGATAACGCTGAAACGTATTAGCCTAAAACGAGCCTACAACGTGAGTTACACTACATCAGGAATGACATGCCGGCATAACTTTAGCGATCTTAACTAGTTGAGCTCTGCACTTACCATATGTAGTTGTCATTTGTAGTAAAGGTAAACCTTGTAACCTAAAGACAGTTGAATATTTTTATAAAAACTCAACCAGTCGCTCCCACTTCAATCTCGTGCCGTCTCGCCAACAATTCGAATTGGTAACGAATTCACAGACTAACGACATAGACGCCAAAATGAATAGCCCATTTCGGTCGAGTGTCAGAATGTACGGCGCGGGGCCGATATTAAAAATGATTTCACAACAGTTTTATTGCGCCCCTTGATGGGTGATTGTTCGCTTTTGTTTCCATTGAAAAGGAAAAATTGACGATAGCAAAATTTGTTTTTCGAATGCAGCATTGTTTGCGAACGGGCTCGAATTTACTTATTCACTCAATTGTTTTGGAATTTGAAATTTGAAATGCTCGAAATATTTTAGTTATTGCAGCGCTCTAATTCATCGATGAAATATTACGCTTTTTAAAGTCAAAGCTGCTGGTAAATTTGCAAGCAGTGCTGTGTATCGGTTTTAAGGATATTGAGGATTTACACATTATATTGTTAATTATTTTTTTTTACCTGCACGGCTATGTAATCTCACTGCACTTGATGGTAAGTGGAATGGGTGATAATAAAATGTCGACTAAAGAGAGATGATTACTCCTCGACAGTCGACACAATTATGCCGGCCTGTTGCAACCGGATATACACAGGCTGATCCCGGAACGCGACACACTTACGTGGGCCATTATAGCGGGTTTTAAGACCTTTTGTACGGGATCGCTATTTGGGCGGATATAAAATATATCCTACCACCAGCAATATCTTATGTCTTAGAATGAAGAGTATTGAGCACTTATTGCTTTGTAATTTAAAGTTGTGGGTTGTGTATGTAATATTTATGAGGTATTGTGGCGCTGAACATCATGGGAGCTTGTAACTCGTCTCGTCTGTGCACATTAAATTATACATATCCGATGTTTCGAAGTTTTTCCGTAAAAAATTCCACCATAAACTTGAAAATTTTTAATCTCATTTAAAAATATTTTTGAAATGTAAGTAAAAATAGGACCTTGAAAAAGTGAGCTACCAATATAATAAAAAACGAACACATAAACAATATTTGTTTTAATTTTTAAAGTCATAACGATAACTGTTCGAATTAATAATAATCATTGAAATGAATCCACTGGCCAAATATTATAAAAATCTCATGTAGATCTAATTGAATCTGCGTTAGATGTCTGGTGATCGGTAAATCTAGAATTTATTTGTGGGTCAGGCGGCGTAGCGCTATTACCACGTCCTTAGCTAGAATTTATATCGGACATTCAAGGGCATCTTATTTTTTACCCTGATCCCTCTCTGAGTGTAATAAAAAAGATAAGATAGTTGTAGAGAAAAATACTGGTATCAATTTTGAATGTTATGAAGGTCGATTTGACTTTGCGAATATTTGAAATATTACAATTCTTATGTTTTAAAAACATAATAATAGAGACCATTATACATGATTATTTTATATTTTCAAACATGTTTATAATGATTTCCTCGGTGGCGTGGTTATATTACGATCCAGCTACAGTGCTGATGTTACAATTTTGATCCTCGGGTTGGGCCAAAATGATATTGGGTTTTTCTACTCAGTATCAGCCCGGAATTTGGAATTAGTGCCCGAAATGGCGATAGGCTTATTCTCATCTCATTATGGGACGGAATACACACGGCTAACAGTAGATGCAACAGTTGCAAACGTCAATATCCTTGAGAAGCGCCTGTGTTCATTATGACTAGCATTTTATGCAGGAAGTGGAAAATTAACATTTCCAACTCCTCACTATCTTTGTATTTGATTAATTTCGTTGCGGGATAGTGACATATTAGCGTTCCTGAGATCGCCGAGCCACCGCTCGGTGTCATGAAATGCGTGCCACTGCTGATCCTGGCTTACAGGAGTTGTAGTGGTAGGCGAGAAAGTCTCTCTAGTTGCACCGCTGCCTACCCCTTCCTTCCTGCCTTCAGAGATAAAAAGCGTTTATGTATAAATGACTAGCATTTTAAAAGGGTAAATCGATGAACGTGATTTCCAAATTCATGATATGTTACCCACGATATGTATCTGACAGATGCCATATTGGAAAACAGAATATCATTTTCGTGTTGGTGTGTCGTGGCGTTGTATAAATCGCGTCGCATCCCGGCGCGAGTTGGGAACGCTTTGTAAATCGGCATATTTATTGGGTTTGAAGTCTTTTGGTATATTTAGATTGGTTGGTATGCGAGGGTATATTTCATTCGTATGTTTTGATTTGTTTATTTTTATCAGACATTAAACTATGTAGTATTTTTATTAAAGAATATATAATATAAGTAGGATAATTATACTTGAAGTTCATTAAAAACACATGAAGAGATAGCGATCAACTCATGACAAACTTTACGTGTGAGCCTAAATTGTTCTGTACATCTGATTAGGCGCCATCAATTACAAGTGAACGAGGTCCGAAAAGTGCTTGTGTAGCGTAATCTACGGACCCTGCGATCCCAAACGTGGAGCGTTTCGGACCGGTGTCACGTGACAAGATGTAGCGATAAGGTAAATCTGGACCTTTACGGTAATATTTTTAAATTTTGTTGTGTTTACATTTGTTTTTGTTAGAAGTACTGGTCTATATTAAAATAATAAGAGTTTAATTTTAACTTAAATAATTTGAGAGAGTCGCATTACCCTACTTTGGTTTGGGTTCAAATATATAGTAATCTTAATATGAATTTAAGGAAAACCTACACTCAGTTCTGGGATATTTGAAGCCTTTAAAGTAAAATTATAATTCATACTCAACACCTAATAATTTAAACTAACATTAGTATTGAATTTAAAGTAGATAGATTTTAAGTACTAACATTTCTCTAATCTGTGAGAATACGTCAAGAGTGATTTACCTCTAACTTAGTCCACATCCGAAAGGTTCCGGCTAAAAAAATAAGGGTAAAATGTGGATAAAATAATAGGGCCAGGGGGGTTGCGTTCATTACCTCCCCCTTTACCCCCACTCTCCCCTCCTGGCCGGATTTCCTCTTAATTTTTCCCCAGTAGACCGCTATGGCCAAACTTTCGCCGAGCACAATTTTTCTTTCATAATTCTTTTCATTTATATAATAATTTTATGATAATATTTGTCGAGTTTTTTAATTTTTTCCTAATTAACTCGAAGCTGATGGCTCGGTGGGATGTTTATTATGAGTATTTTATAAGGAAAGAAAATAGAAATGTTACTTTGAACACTATAGACATATTATTTTTATACAAATTGAATGGATAGTTGGGAGGTTCGCTCGACTGAGAGTAAACACTACAGTTAGACCATGCACAGAACTTTGAACTTCACTGAAGAGCACTGCATGTGGTGGCCATCTTGACGGTACATGTAAATTCTTAGTAGTTACATTATAATATCTTTCAAACCGGAACACTTCTTGAACGCTACCGTTTTGCGGCAGATTAAGACCAATTGATTTCCGCCGAGTTAGATTCTTCATATTTTCATAATTAGTTTTCTTAATATTTTAATAATAAATACCTACCAAAATTAATTTGATTATTATATTGTTAGAATAAAAAAAATTGAGGGTATTTGTGGCAGCTTTGGTATAAAAACACTAAGCATTTGACAGACCGAGGTAGTTAGTCATTGACAAGTATATGTCGATTGGTTGGTGAAATATTAGTGCAAGTATGTTGTCTAGTCAGTGATATTTCTTTTTATTTTAATCAAAATCGCATTAGTCCTTACAATATTCAGTCTTACTTATAAACTTGTTTTAGAGTTAAGTATGGTTAAGAATTGCTTAAATAGCTATCAAAAACATCACCAGTGTCCTAGTTTAAACATTATTAAGAGGCAAGATGGCGGGTTTTGACTTACAGCTGATGGAGTTAATTTGTATTTTACCTATGCATAGCTTTGAGATTTTTTTATAAAACTGATTATGTTTTAAAATTTAAGGTCACGGGGGAACATGAAGGCTGCAAAGTCTTCGAAACGTCGGGAGAGAAAGTGAGATATTAAAACCGCGTTAAAATTCGAAAAATAGGTTAATTTTAATGTCTAACATTCGCGTAAACATAAGAAATCATTATAATTATGTTTTAGCAAAATTTTGCTGGATTTTACTATCAGTTGTTAGCGATAGACCGTAGTTAAATACATTTAGGAATGAAACGACGAGCCTGTATGACAACTGAACTGTTTCACGTGTCAGCTGGGATTTTATACGTGGACCCGAATGGACAGCATTGAATATGGATGGAATAGTCCGTAGTTTGGGATTAACGTCCGATAGCAAACGTTTCACATAGTTATGTACTCTAGAATGAATACATACTAATTTGGAATAGGTAAAAACGCGACCGTCCAGGCTTATTTTAATCCGGAATACTTAAAGTCTTTGGGTTAATTTTTAACGTGGTGGAAGTTTTCGTAAATGCCAGGAGAGTATCAATCGTATAAAAAGTGGTATAGTATGAATACATGTTGTAGTATAAGTAACGTGTTTAAAGTAGTCTAGGGTAGAAAAGTTACTAATACATATTCTTGCGTTTTATTGCAGATATTTTTTTAAGTAATCGAGTCATATATCTGTTAGATACGTATTATTTTCAATTTCACATTCGAATATTTTTACCAGATCTGGCAGACTTGTAGTCATGCTTGTGGTTTTTCTTATTGTAATCCCTAAATAGTAGCTAATCAACAAAATCACATGATGAATTTTGATTATAGCCATTCAAATTACCTTGAAAATGTATCAAAACTGGAAAACAACTGAATTGTTCGGGAATGCTATAAATATGTGGATCCTATAGCAACTGCTCGAGAGTCGAGTCTAATTTATTATCTACTGTCACTACCTTGAAAATGAGCTCAGCGTATCTTTGACTGCACTTTCTTTTTGCTGCTTGAATTACGAGACTAGCTTGCTGTTCGCCTGCTGGCGAATAAAGCGATACGACCGCCCATAAACAGTAGAAAGACCATCCAACACATTGAATTACAAACTATTGTTTGATATTCCACTGCGTTTACCATCCTGAGACATGAAATGTTAAGTCTCATTATGTCTAGTAGTTACACTGGCTAAAAAGTCCTTCAAACCCGATCACAACAGTGACTACACACTGCTGCTTGGAGGAGGAGGAATCTCACATATGAGAGACCTATCACCAATAGCACCTATACATACTCTTTAGAGGTACTTACACTTTTAAACGCCATAATCGTCAAAGGCATTCCGAGGAGGCAAAGCGGCGTGCGCACCGTATTTACATGTTAAATTGCTCGTGTTCCGCATAGTGTACACAGTGCCGTCCAAATGTCGGTGTACATGAGTTGGCCGGGACTATGCGTTTGTGCGCCGCATTGGGCCGCGTTTGATCATGCTAATTCTATGATACACATCTCAACAGATTGGGCAGCTATTAGTGTACGGGGTCAACTGAGAGATATATAAACTACATCTTATATAGATGTGTATAAGGAAATACATCTTCAAGTATCATTATGATTGTTTTAGGACTGAATAATATTATCAACTGATGTAAAGTTATATGTACATATTAATTATGTGCATTAGGGATGGTAACACGGACAACATTTGGCCAGGTTCATGCTACGTAATGGATAGGCCACATTTTTTTTTATTGCTTTGAATAAGAAGACGAGCTTGCCGTTCGCCTGATGGTAAGCAGGTAGTCGTATGACCGCCCATAAACAGTAAAAACACCATGCAACACCTACAATTACAAAGTATTGTTTGGTACTCCACTGCCCTCGCCATCCTAAGACCTAAGCTATTAAGTCTTATTATGTCCAGTAGTTTCACTGGCTTCAATGTCAAACCGGAATACAACAGTGCCTACACACTGCTGCTTGGTGACAGAAATAGACATTGCGGTGGTACCTTCCCAGGCGGACTGTTACATATGAGAGACCTGCCATTAGTGTTTTTTTAAAAAATAAGATTGTTACTAAATCAAAAGCGCCTAAATCTAAACAAATGTAGATCAGATAGCGTTTATTAGTAGTCTATTTCATTTACAACATGAAAAAACCGACTTGGTTATAAAATATTCTACTGACGCATATCTATACTATTATATAAAGCTGAAGAGTTTGTTTGTTTGTTTGAACGCGCTAATCTCAGGAACTACCGGTCCAAACCGAAAAATTCTTTTTGTGTTGGATAGCCCTTTGTTCGTGGAGTGCTCTAGGCTATATATCATCACGCTATACCCAATAGGAGCGGAGCAGTAATGGCTCATCTCAGGAAATACCGGTCCAAACTGAAAAATTCTTTTTGCGTTGGATAGCCCTTTGTTCGTGGAGTGCTATAGGCTATATATCATCACGCTATACCCAATAGGAGCGGAGCAGTAATAGCTAATCTCAGGAACTACCGATTCAAACTGAAAAATTCTTTTTGCGTTGGATAGCTCTTTGTTCGTGGAGTGCTATAGGTTATATATCATTACGCTACGACCAATAGGAGCGAAGCAGTAATGAAACATGTTGCAAAAACGGGGAAAATGATTAGTTTTGAGAGCTTCCGTTGCCTGCGCTGCGTAAACGGTTAAAGATATGCAACAATGATGTATGACGGGATTGTTCCACTTAAAAAGGTTCTAAAAAATATATTATAAAAACAAAGTCCCCCGCTGCATCTGTCTGTCTGAACGTGTTAAACTCCAAAAACTACCCAACGTATTAAGATGAAATTTGGTATGGAGACAGTTTGTTTGGGAAGAACATAGGCTCCCGGGAAACTTCTACTTTTATAACGGAAAACTTTAGCCTGAAAAACTTTATAACGCGGACGGAGGCGCGGGCAAAAGCTAGTTTTAAATAAAAAGTATTTTATTAATTTTCATATCTCATTAAGATGTTTATATCCGAGTGCGAGCATCATCCTCCCCTGTCCGTTATTGAATTATGTTGTTTACAAGATATTTACTCTGTGTACCCAGGGTAATGCTGTCCGTAATACCGTTCTTTAGAACCTCGCTCGAGTGAAAACTTATCGTTATACTTGAGCTTAAGAAAAGCTCTTGAAAAGTGAAGTAACAGATAAGTAGTTGGAGTTTAGTCTGACTTTAAAAGTTATGATGGGGTTATAAATAGCTTGCTTTGTGACCTAGTTCTAGCGAAGATTATATATCTGAAGTATAAAGTGTTGCATAGCGTATAGCAGTTTGTTAGTTCGAAATATTAAATGGTAATTGTTCATCAATCATTCAATGGCGTCCTAACATAAGTATATTATATATTTAAAAGTAAACTTGAAATACGATTTTACTATGTGTATTTTATTAGCTATGGAAATAAATTTATTATTACAATCTTTAGAATCGAACGGCGATAGCCTAGTTGGAAGTGGTACGGGCTGACGAGATGGATGTCGGCAGGTTCAAAAAACAAGGGCATGCATCTCTGGCTTTACTGGTTGTTTGTGTATTCTTTGTGAATTATCATTTACTTTTACGGTGATAGAAAATATCATGACGAAACCTGAATACCTGATAAGTAAGTAGACGAGACCAGTGAAAAAAAATTGAAAGTAACTAGTTAAAAGTTTATTAACTCACACATACACATCACGCATTTATCCCCGAAGGTGTATATAGAAGCGCAACTAGAACACCCACTTTTTGACAATTGTGTTCCGTCCCATGATGTGATAGGGGGCGAGCCTATCGACATAAAGGGCACAAATTCTCGGCTCCAAGCTGATATTAAGGAGAAAAACTATCGCTACATCACTTATATCACTTTTGCCCGACCCGGGATTCGAACCTAGGACCTCAGAGCGCTGCCGTACCGCGCATGCAGTACAACTGCGCCACCAAGGCAATTTTAATTACAATTGAATACCCATCGAAACCCCATTGTTCTATACTCTCAAAGAGAACCAATTAAACCGTAAATTCTTTTTCACAGATTTTATAAAATCGCAAAGTATATAAGAGTCAGATTTGCCTAATTATAGTGAGAGTCCGCAGCTCTTTGTAATTAGGGTCCCGTTAAAATTAGATATTTTTTTCTAACATAATGGTTTTAAAACAAGTGTAGCCTACGTAATCAGGGTTAAATGACGCCAGGATGGCACTCTGGAGGGCCGTTACACCTCCCCCCTCAGAATGAGGGCTTAATTCCTTTTTTACATTTATTTGTATTCAGAAGGGATTGTGGTTGTTTGGAGTGCGGTTTCAATCCGGCGGCGAACTCTTTTAGGCAATGTTTGTTCTTTTTAAATCCAAATTATATAGTACAAGGTTTTGTTTCATTGGGTACGGGATATTTTCAAAATTAAAATAAGAAAATAATTCCTATACGTTACTGGAAAACAGCGCAGATTATTATTTAGGCAATTCTATATCAGGAAAAATTATTCCTCAAATAATCTACACCCGACTATCGTCCAAATAGCTCTCGCACCTAAGTACTCCATTCAACTTCTTTCAATACAATTTACTATCAACAATAAAAATAAAATGATGTATTAACAAAAATGATCCGCATGACTGAGTCTCACAGTTGTACAGGAAAAACTGCTTTGATACAAAAAAAAACCCGGCAAATTGTTTGGCTGCCGTCAAAAGAATAAGAATGTCAGTAGACGATATCGGGGCATCCCTACGGAGGGGCCATTAATATCGCTCAAAAACATTGTTTGCAAAGGATCACCGCGATTTATCGTGGACCTCGTCCCCCGCCGCCCCGCGGTAGGGTTAGTGAAAAAATTGTGCCAAGTGTGACGGATGGTTGTCGGGTTCTGTAGGTTTATATTCTGTAAAGTGAATAGTATTGCAATGTCTGTAATTTTAAAATAAATATATCAATGGGTTTTTACATGCGTTTAATTTTTTCTATTTGTTGAAATAAATTGATTGCAACACTGAACTCAATACGCCATCTATCTACGATCATGTGAACGATGAAACAACACGTCACTATCATTGACGATACATAATGTAATTGTCGGATTTATACTTTTTTTGCTAAATGTAGAATAAGGTTGCCTATTTTAATTAAAAGTTATTCCTTGTCCTAGTTAAACTTTGAACGTCTTAAATCAATTTTAATCGTAAGAAACGAAATGCGGAAGAAAACTTGAATTTTTTTGGGGCAAAATGTTGTAATGTGTCTATCTCTGTATTGCATAGACAAAGGATATAAAACGTCTTCCTAACGCCACAAATAAAATTACAACTATGCACTTTATCCCTACGCCTTTTAAGTTTAATTTTAAATTCTTCAAAAAAGGTTTCCAAAACTCCCCAAGCAACCCTTAAATCGGAACGATCCATTTAAGCAGGAGCGAGCAGCAGTTAGAGAACGATAAAAATATAAGTACTCGCCGGGCTTCATTCTGAGCACGAGGGAATTTGTCATTGTCCGTCATAATCACCGCTCTTACTTAATTAATATTAACGATGTTTGGAATTTCTAGAAAATTCTTCCATGACTGTAAAGTAAGGACTTTATTAAAGTTTTTTACTGTACCTCATTTTTTATAGCGTCGTCGATATGTCAAGTAATCACGGTATCATTTATAGTCGTTATTTTTTTTTATTGCTTTCAATGACGAGACGAGCATGCCGTTCGCCTGATGGTAAGCGATACGACCACCTATAAACAGTAGAAACACCATCCAACACCTTGAAATACAAAATATTATTTGGTATTCCATTGCGCTCGCCATCCTGAGACGTGAGATGTTAAGTCTCATTATGTCCAGTAGTTACACTGGCTATAATGTGCTTCAAATTGGAACACAACAATGACAAAACATTGTTGCTTGGCGGCAGAAATGGACATTGCGGTGGTACCTACCCAGGCGAATTCTCATATATGAGTGGCCTACCACCAATATTTAATAGACGCCAATTTGAGTCTGATTAAAAAAATAGGAAATATAACGATTTTTCCACCATATTCTACACAATGTTCGCTACACGTATGTAGGTGCCAACCACATAAATATTAACATACATTTTGCTATAATCTTATAAATTTACATGCGACATTCATTCATTTAAAACCACAAAGACAAGCATTAAATGAGCATCAAAGTACTAAAATACAATAAAACAAGCTTAAAACTGATTACAAACGAAATCTTAATAAAATCAGTGTAATCAACGTCGACATATTTACGAGCCGGGACCGGCAGCTCCGGCGCGAGCCGGTTAAGTCCGGTCAATCCGGATTAATCCGGAGCGCGCCGGTCCGGCCGGCTAAGCCCCCTCTCGTGGGCCCTGTCCCGTAATGGCTCTAATAGAGCCCCGGCCGGCCCTTAAACGCCTCGTGATGAGACTGACGTTTTTATATTTGTGTTTTAAGTGGAGACTTGATGAAGCAAGTTTTCTATAGCTTGAATGGTACTACAACGTTCTCAAAGTAAGTCTATAATATAACGTATCATAATTATACAATGTTTTCGTTTCTTAATGTCAGTTTGCGGAACACAAACTGTTCTAACTGACCAATGATATGACCCAAATATAGTGACGTAACTTGAACATTATAAGTAGTATAGACTTAGTTGACCACTTAATACCAATTTACAAATTGCAAATTGGTATGAGACATTCATTGAAAAAGTTTTATCAAACGATTCGATTTAACTCAAAGATTATGTCGACGCGTCCTTTTATTTTAAATTTGAGGTAAACTTTTATTGTCGAAGTTTCGAGAAGCGGTAGAAAGAATTATTAGCGTTATGCGAATAATTTACGAAGAAAATTTGTTCTTTTTGCGGTGCCTTAATAAAATACAACTGAATTTGATGGGGAAGTTCAAAAAAGACATGGAGTTGGAAGGAAACCTCAAGAATTATATAATGGACGACAATTATATTTATATTTATTGCGATGTTAGACTACAAAACTTTTCATACTAACGACAACGAGGGAAAGTTGAAGGCGTGTTGATATTGCAATGTACTTAGAAATAATATCACTAAGTTTGACAAAGTTTTGTACGTCTTTAGATATTGTCTCATGGAGTCTTATTACTTAAAATACTGTCTCCATTATATTGGAATACAATACGCTTCACGATTTGGCGAAAGAAAGGGGCAGAGAGAAAGAGAGAGATAGCTATAGTATCTACCCAAAGGGACTTCAGGGCACTGTAAATCAGTTTTGTAAAAATATCTATTTGCATGATCAAGATACGTAACTCTATTTTTATAAACTCTACCCCGGCTATTCGATAAAAATAATTTTCCCGAACATTCACCAGAGCAATTAAAGACTCTACACTCAAAGACTAAATCGCATCAGCGCAAATAAAAGCAACCCGACGGGCTCATCTGGCAAATTAACATAAAAGAGTGGTAATGGTCGCCTCTACATCTATTGCAAACGTAGAGTACGTCCCAATTAGATTGTAGAGTCGGCTACAGACGGAATGGGAGCGTGGACGCTAATGGACCTAACTTTGTGCTGGACATAATTATTTAGATGGCTACAGGCTATATCGCTAATGAAATCAAGAACACGTTATAAGTTTGAGCTTTCGTTGTATTTTTGT